>NC_081561.1:77360822-77367060 GCF_022355385.1 Mustela nigripes | reverse complement strand
ATGTGCTTTGGTGAGTGCTGTGAAGTGTGTAAACCTGGTGATTCTCAGACCTGTACCACTGGGGATAAAAATACATGTTTATAAAAAATAAAAAATTATATTAAAAAAAAAAGAATGATAATTAAAATAAAAAGGTGAAATTTGCTAGGAGGATAACATATATAGAATTGATCAAATACTACAGTAGCACAGGAAGCAAGCAGCATAATCGGGAATGTATAAGCACTATACCTAGTGTTTCACATTAATCCTGAAATCATTACTTTTAAATGTTTTCCTGAGTCAGTTCCTCAGGAAGAACATTGTTTCAGATATTTTTTTTATCTATCTGCCCAACCCCTGCTCATAATTCCCTTCCTCTTAGAATGAACAGCAGGGGACCCCCTCTCAGCCATATTGTTATGATCACTTTATGGACCACATTTGATTGAAGAGGGACCAACACCTAGACAAGCTGGGTCAATGAGATTCTCTTCACTAGAGTTTAGAATTTGATATAAAAGACATGCTAGAAATTGGAAGTTGTCATTAAAGTGAGAATCTTTAAAGAACTAGCCATTAATCCCTGTCTCCGGGATTTGTTTTTCCTGGTTGCCACATTCAAAAGACCTAATCGTTCAACATTTCCTTGGATTTCATGAGATGTCATAAGTATTTCTAAAAAAATTTTCTCTTTCTGTAAGTTAGCATGAGTCAGTTTATGGCATTGATATCTGGAGAAACCTAATTCCTACACTGACTAGTTAAGTTTCTTGTAAGATTTGGTGTTGATGTTTAAGGAGCAGGCATAGCTGCAGTAACTTTAGAAGCCAGCTTCTTGGATAAGTCCTAATCCCAGTATAGAGAGTGCCTCTTCGTTAATTCCAAACTGATGCTTGAGACTCCAAAGGAGAGTCTCCCACCATTAAAAATAGATGAATAAACAAACAAACACATGTATAACACATTCCCTGAGATCAGCATTTTAATCCTAAAGGAAGAAGAGAATTATCAATCTGAGTCGGCTGGTAACAGTAATTTTTTTAGAGAATTTTTTTTTCTAGACTAATCTCCTTAATTGGCTATCTCAAAGAAGAAATCCCTGAGAGTATAAACATGACCAGTGATAACTGTAGCCCTCAAATGTCTTATAAGAAAGGGGTTATTCCACAAAAAGCTGTATGCTTGATCAGATACTGGTGTTAAGGATCATTATCTGTGTAAGGGCATTGGAGTAGTATAAGTCTTCCCGTGTCCTGTAGGAAAGAAGGGAGCTATGAAGGACCCTTCACCTCCAACAGCAACAAAGGAGACCAATGCAAATATAAACCTTGTCAATGTAAATATAAACTTTGAGTCTTCAGAATGCACCATTTGTGAACCTGGTCTGTCTACAAAGGGCGTGGAGCTCTTAAATCTTGATGTGGTTAAACCCAGATTGGACCAGACTTGGTATTTCCTGCTGTGTTAGCTGAAAAGTAACAGCCCCCAATTCCAGTTAGAGTAATCTGAAGAGTAAAATTATTATAAGGTTTCAGAATTGTTTAAAGGCAGGCTTGCAGTTGGGGAGCAGGTGAAAACTAGAACCACAAATCAAAAAGCCATCTGGAACTTAAAGTGTCCTCTCGCTATCTTTCGTTTTTATTTTCTCTGACTGTCATGAAAAAATGTAAGTAACCCTCCCACGTTCACTCAGCTAGTTTGTTACAGAGGTTGAACTGCAATTCCAAGCTTCTGACTTCGGGTTTTGAGCAATTTTACTTCACTGAACTCTCTGCCTTGAGAGCAACTAAAATCAGCCATGCAAATCTAACTCCTTCCATGTTTCACTGACTGGTAAATTGCACCAAGTGAACAGGTATTAACTGAGTTTCAAGGAGTAGTTGCATGAAGGCCCATATATGCCCCTCCTTTCACCTGTCTGCTGCTTTTCCAAAATAGTGTAGTAGGTGGAGTCATTGACCAAGAAGTCACCTGGTCCATCCACGTCCCTCATTAAGCAGACTGTAAGCAAGTCATTTAAACTCTCCCAAGTCTGGCTTTCTTGTCTTTAAAGCAAGGTAGTAATCGTATCACCCACGGAATATTGCTGTGAAACTAAAGTGAAATATTGCACACACGTGACATCCAGTAGTGCACCAGCACGTGGTGAACCTTTTGATGGTACTAGAGCTGTTAGTATCGCCATTCCCACGTCAGTCCTCCAGACAGCTTTGCCATCCCATCTCCAGTTCTAAACAGGAACACCATGGCCTTGAGCATTCTCCGAGCAAGAGATTTACATTGATAAAAACAATCTTTTAGTGTCTTGGTGGAGGAGGAAGTGAGGGGAAGGGATGAACTGACATTCATTTGCAACCGAATGTAGGAGTCAAAGTCTGGTTTCCCAAAGACAATGACCAGTATTTCTGGGCAGCTGTCACACCTCCCCAGTTTACACAGATGCAACAGCACCTGCTGAATTAACCTGTGGCATTTGCCAAAGCCAACCTCTGCCAGAAACAAATTTCTTTCCTCCTGGCATGTTGAATAAGAGATAGGAATGCATTAAACATTTACTGAGACACTTCAAGATGGTCTCAGGTAACAGGAAGTGTTTTGAGATTTATTTGGCATACTTTAAGTGCACATAAGACAGCAGGAGATATGCAGGGAATGTTCCTGAGATTTTTTTTCTTTTCAATCAGCTTCCTCTGTGACTTTTACACTATAATTTATTTTTAAAGAGGCATCATAGTTTTCTGGGTGCTATAATAAAATCTAAAATAAATGTTTTCACCCAGTTAAGCACTATTAAAAGGAAAGAATACTGAATTCATTTAAATACATTTGCAAAAGATTGATTTTCCCAAGAGAGTGTACATATTCTATTTCTTTAATTATTCTTGAAGTTTTGCCTATCAACTGACAATTTCCTACAGAAGGGAAGCAAAACAGCCTGGTTTTCCTGACAGCAAAGAGTTATAATAATACTAGAATGAAAACAGGTTTGTCACTTTCCTTATCTGTTCTAATGTCTGAGTTCTGGGAGTCAGAAATGAAATAACCCACCCCTCTCTAGTGAACACAATTGCTCAGAATATATTAAACTGAAAATTAAATTCAAAGTCAACTTTCTCTAGTTTTTAAAGCTTAGGATGCTCATCTTTAACTGTAAGTAACCAGTAGGGTAAGTATACAAAATTAGAGTAAAAGGTGGTCATACTTACTTTACTTCTGTGACTACTTTAAAGCTTCTCTAAAACCCAGCCCCTGCCTTGGTGGCTGTTGATAGAGGTTTCTCAGTAATACATAAGGAACCCATTAAGCTCTCCCTAGCTCTTTTGCTTAACCTAGGTCAGCAACCTCAAATCTCCTTCCTATCTTAGCATAGTTCTTCTTTCAAAGCCATGGTTTCTTGCTTATCATTGAATTTGGTTCAGATCTTCCTGAACCTGGTCCTCCCCCAAAGGCCATGATCTCTGTTGAAAAGTAGTGTTTGTTACACAACATTTTGTATGTAGCAAATGTACAACATTGTGATTTGTTCAACCATGTTTAAAAATGGTAAATATTACGTTGTGTATATTTTACCATACACAAAAAAAGTAACTGTCTCTAACTTTATTCCTAGTTGACAGAGGGGCTTTTATCTCAGAGGACCCTGGCCAGTAGGGTACACTTATTTGTTTTCAACAGGTCCAACATCTCTATCTTTGCATGCCAAAAGCAAAAGCTTTTTGTGCTAATCATAGATATACAAAATACAACTATGTCTTTATACTCTTTCCCTTCTCCTTCACAAGATGAATACATTTCCCCCCTGGTATCTATGTGGGCTTATGACTCTCTTGAAACCAACTGAATGTCGTAGTTTCATTCTACTTACGTAGATACCATACTGTGTAAATTTTGAGGATAAATGATTAAAGACAATTCCTCTGTCTTACTTGCTCAGACTCTCAGGTTGGCTTCCTCAGCCACCACGTAGGCAATCGAAGTATCCTGGGGCCACTATGCTATCAGGAGGCCCAAACTAATGAACACCAAGAGACCAATGGAAAAGCTCAAATACTGCAGGAAGTCAGAGATGTAACCCTCAGCTGTTCCAGCTTCAGTCACTCTCTGACCACAACGGCATGAGGCTCTGAGCCAACACTACACCATCAAGCCCTTCCCAAGTCCCAGATTCACCAAACTATAAGAGGTAATAAAATCACTGTTGTCAATTTGGATCCATAAGTTGTTATGGAGCAAATAGAGAACTGGAACAGAATTTGGTGCTTGAAAGTGGGTGCCATAATAAAACCCAAAGATATAACTATTGGGATTTCATCAAGATCAAAAGCTTTTGCACAGCAAAGGAAACAGTTAATAAAATCAAAAGACAACTGACAGAATGGGAGAAGATATTTGCAAACGACATATCAGATAAAGGACTAGTGTCCAGAATCTATAAAGAACTTAGCAAACTTAACACCCAAAGAACAAATAATCCAATCATGATTCTGAATAATGATTTAGAAAATCATTTCATTTGCCAATACTTTTGTACCACAGTTTCCTCATCCGTGAGCTCATCCCACTCTCTTAATCAATTGGAAGATATTTACAAACAATTTTCTTTTGCTTTTTTAAAAAATATTTATTTATTTGAGAGTGAGCAAGAGAGATAGTGACAGAGAGTGTGAGCTGGGAGGGGAGGGTAAGAGGTCCCTGCTGCCCTGCTGAGTGGGGATTCCCTACGCAGGGTCTGTTCCAGGACCCTGAGATCATGACCTCAACTGAAGGCAGATGCTTAACTCACTGAGGCACCCCAATAATTTTCTTTTTGAAGAAAGTCAACATAGGTAGTGTAGTGGGCTACATGGTGGCCCTAAAGGTATGTCCACACTGTAATCTTCAGGATCTGTAATTATTGTCTTACCTGGAAAAATATGTGATAAATTTGAGGATCTTGAAGAGATTATCCTGAGTTATCCAGGTGAACCTGATATAATCACATGTATCCTTGTAAGAGAGAGGCAGAGGGAGATTTGACACAGATGTCGATAGGGTAGGCAGTGTGAAGAAGGAGGCAGAGATTCCGGTGGTGACACTGTAAGATGAGGAACACCAAGGGTTGCCAGCAGCCATCGAAAGCTAGAAAAATCAACAAATAGATTCTTCCCCTAAATTTCCGGAGGGAGCGCAGCCTAGCTGTCACCTTGATTTTGAACTTCTGCTCTCCAGAAATGTGAGAAAATGAATTTCTCTTGTTTCATGACACCAAGGGTGTGGTAATTTGTTACAGAAGTCATGGGAAACTAATAAGATGATATTTTGTGAACACTGGTGAAATAAATAAGAATGTGCTTCTCTACCTTAACATATGAACTACAAATTGGCAAGGTATAAAATTCAGAGGTTATAATCTTATTCCATTAATATTCTCTTGATGTTGTTAAATTGACCATTCTTCTTCTATTTTATTTTATTTATTTATTCGAGAGAGAGAGCAAGCAGGGGGAGTGGTAGAGGGAGAGGGAGGTTGATCAGGGCTCAATCCCAGGACTATGGGATCATGACCTGAGCCTGAAGGCAGATGTTTAATGACTGAGCCATCCAGGTGCCCCTACTGACCATTATTCTTGACCATCATTCTTTTTAAGAGAACACACATTTTCTTTCTGATTATTTGTACGATTATTTTCTTCATTTTTGTTGTTGTTAAAACTTTGTCAAGGTTGTACTTCTTTCTAAGGATAACTTTATAGATTTTGGATACTAGTCCTTTATCTGATACATCATTTGCAAAAATCCTTTTCCATTCTGTCAGATATCTTTTGGTTTTGTTGGCTCTTTCTTTGGCTGTGAAAAAGCTTTTGATCTTGATGAAGTCCCAATAGTTCATTTTTGCCCTTGCTTCCCTTGTCTTTGGTGATGTTTCTAGGAAGAAGTTGCTGTGGCTGAGGTCAAAGAGGTTGCTGCCTGTGTTCTCTTCATAGAAACTTCATGTCAAGCATGGGAGCCCAGCATAGGGCTCGATCTCATAACCCTGAGATCATGACCTGAGCTGCAACCAAGAGTCAGAGGCTTTACTACTGAGCTACCCACACGCCCAGTGCAGTGAGCCATCTTTTCACATAACCTCACGTAGTAGGAGGGGGGGCCTCTTTTATAAGGCACAAATCGAATTTTCACGGCTCTGCTTCCATGACTTAATCACTGTTAAAAGACCCTTCAAATACCATCATACTGAAGGTTTGGTTTCACTATACAAATTTCAGGGGGGGGGGGG